>NC_057808.1:540953096-540954321 GCF_018294505.1 Triticum aestivum | reverse complement strand
CGAACCACCGGAGCAGCTTCTGACGCCCCGTCCACGGCCGCAGATCCGCATCGTCGACACCATCCTTAACCCAACCATCGGAGCAGCTTCTGACGCCCCGTCCACGGCCGCAGATCCGCGTCGTCGATACCATCCTTAACCTAACCACCGGAGCAGCTTCACCTACGCCCTCGTCCACGGCCACAGATCCGCTTCGCCCACACCGTAGTCCACCCTACCGGAGCCGCTCCACAAACACCCTACTCGACGGTTCTAGTTCTCCTTACCGGACCCCGACAGCCAGTGCAGCGTCATCACCCTCGACATTTCTAACCTGATTCCCACCGTCTGGAGAGATGCCAAGAACCCGCCACGACCTAGGTACTTGTCACCTTTAAACCTGTCCAGCATCACCTGCCCGATGTACTTCAAATATACTAACCGATCGCTGTTACCTGTTATGCAGCTGGCCAACCAAGATCCTGGACTGAGGCATTGCTATGATCTTGTAAGCGCGTCTCTCTCTCTTGTATTTTTCTGTGCCTGCCAGCGTGCTTTGCTAGGATTTTCGACCAGTAATCCCTTTGTGCAGACAATGATTTCTACTACTGGCTGCTAAATTAGATATGTAGATGTCATACATGATACTACCTCGTACCTCTGTTCCTAAATATAAGTCTTTCTAGAGATTCCACTATAGGCTACATACGAAGCAAAATGAGTGAATCTACACTCGAAAATGCATCTATATACATCTGTATGTGGTCCATATTGGAATCTCTACAGACATATATTTAGGAACAGGGGCAGTACATTACACAAAATCGTAGGTGGCATGTAGGAATTCCAGTGCACTACATTAGGCTCCCTTAGAGTGCCTGCTAGTCCAGCATACAGAGTCATGGCTAGTTTATGGTACGCACACAATCGTTAATTGGTGGTTTAAATATGCGCAAGGGATATGCAATGTAGTATCATGTAGAGATGTCTGAAATTAGCCGTGTCAACTTGCAGATAGGGTTACACAATGAAAAAGTACAAGATGTATGTGGCAATTTCATGGAACATCGCAAAAAAGGAGAGGCAGCGGTGAGCCTATACAGTGTGCTATGGTACGTCACTCCTCCATTGCAATCATCGTGACATGTTATTTGTATGCCAGTTCTATTAGCCAAGTTTCTTAGGGACAGTTATTACGAGTTATCCTAAGAAAATAAGCACCTGTGAATATAAGCTCCATGTAATA